>NC_134471.1:43573600-43578600 GCF_964194025.1 Convolutriloba macropyga
TAAAAGTCATACGAGACAGGGAAAAACCAAAATTTTGACTCAAAAGAACGGACAATGATTTTTTTCATACGTACAGTGATATTATGCAACAAGATCAGTTGTGCTATAATATCCATTCACTGTTTATTTTAACCATTTGTTTAGGAGATTTCTAAAGCTCTTTAGTACTCGAGTTTGTACAGATGCAAAGTCCGCAGTCAATTACTACTGTTTTAAATCGCATTAATACAAACTCTATTCATCTCATTAATCAAAGAAAAACCACTTTTAGGCAATTAAGAAGTGATCCTTCTTTTTTACTCGTCTTAAAACTCGAGAGAACTCAACTTATCAATTACAGATTCTATCGAATTAGGTAAAGAATTATTCATCAATCAGTTTGATCTCTCTTCAACTCGACAATGTTACAAGCTGCTGAGAAATTTTGTTTTCAACACGTCATTTCCTCCTGTTATGTTTCATGGAAATGAATCCTTCTTCACCGATTCAGAGAAAACGTTGCGATTCAATAAATTCTTTGGTTCTGTCTTTCAAGACAGTAGTTCCTATACTGTTCCTGATCAATTGAAACAACCTTCCATCAAATTGATGAAACTTGATTTTTCTTTATCTGATGTTCTCCTCCTCTTGGAGTCGTGTGATGACTCTAGAGCTGCTGGTGATGAGTTACCCTTATTCCTTCTTCACCAATGTTCGAAGATTCTATGTGAGCCGGTTTTCGAGTTATTCTTCTGGATTGTCAAAACCCAATATTGGCCGGATCTTTGGAAAATAGCAAACGTTACTCCCTATCATAAATCTGGTCCTCACAATGATATTTTTAACTATCGTCACATTAGTATCCTCCCTAAACTTTCCTTGTTAATTGAAAGAGTATTGTTCAATTTTATTTATCCAAAGAAAAAGCATCAAATCAAACGTGAACAATATGGATTTATGAAATCACGTAGTGCAATAAGTCAGATGATAATGTAAAGGAAACCAATTTGTCAAATTAAAATTACTTCCAACATTTAAAACAAACGTTTTCGAACTTTACGTTCATCGTAAGTTTAAAACTAATTTACAAATTGTTGAAAGATAAAATGAATATGTATTTACATTTGTCTGAGACGACAATTAAAACAATTCTAGTAAATGTAAAAGAAACCAATTTGTCAAATTAAAAATACTTCCGTTATTTAAAACAAGCGTTTTCGAAATTTACGTTCATCGTCAGGTTGAAACTGTTTCACAAATTGTTAAATGATAAAATGATTATATATTTACATTTGTGTGAGACCAAAATTAAAGCAATTCTAGGATTTATTCCAAAAAATTCAATCCAACATTTTTTCCTATACACAACATTTAGCATCTAATGAACTGTTATCAAGGAGTAAAAATAAACCAGATGATAATGTATCTTGATTCTGTTTATTCAGCTCGTGTTACCAATTCTCCTGCCGTTTCTATCTACTTCGACGTAAGCAAAACTTTTGACTCTGTGTCTCATTAAATACTTTTGTCTAAGCTTGTGAATTTTGGATTTGACTCAGCTTTTCTCAACCTCTTTAAAGCTTACCTTACAAACCGCTCTCAACGCGGCGTAAAAATTAACCAATATATTTCTTCTCGTGTACCAGTCATTTCTGGAGTTTCTCAAGGCAGCGTGCTCGGTCCTTTGTTATTCATTATTTTCGTTAATGACATGGCGGATGAAGTGGCAAACTGTTGTTTTTATCTTTTTGCTGATGACCTGCAAATTTTTAGTACCTCCTGGTTCTCCCTTGTTTCAAAAAGACATCAACTCTTTATTTGATTGGTGTAATTTAAATGGTCTCCATTTCCACCCATCAAAATGTAAAGCTGCTAATGTTGGCGGGCATGATGAGTCTCCTCAATTTCTTTTAGGTTCTGTATACTTACCTTTCAACAAACAAATCAAAGATCTGGGTTTTATTGTGTCTATTACGCTATCCTGGAAAGCTCATTTAGATTTAAAGCTTCTGAAATGCAACAAAAATTTTATCTTCCTGAAGATCAATATCCCCTTTTCAGTGTCGTATCACAGGAAACTTTTGCTATATAGATCGCTTATCCTGCTTTTTTTATACGGTGCTCCTGTTTGGTCTCCGTCCTCAACTATGCTACACCAAATTGAATGTTTCCATTATAAAGTCAACCGTTGGATAATACGCTGCTCATCATATGTTTTGAGGCTTAGAAACCCCTCAGATACTTCCTGTGTGTTAGAGCTTAATCAGAGATGACATTGTTTTCCTTTGAAAGCTTTAGAACGGGGTCGTTGATGTACAGTTTAACCTTCATTTTGCATCTCTGCCAACACGATTTTCCTCAAATGGACTGTTTCGCGTCCCTACAGCACGCAAGGTCTCTTCAGAAGACAACTTTTTCATCCGAGATATTCGAGCTGCAAATGAGCTCATCTGGTTGAAAATCATTTCCATTGAAATGCCATTGAAAACTCTGAAAAGATCCCCCATCAATTACTTGAAATCCAGAACATCAAATTACTATGATATGAACTATTCGTGTTCACATTTTTTCAAGAGTTATTGTACATTTCAAGAGCATAGGTCAAACATGTGTGCTTTCTTAAACCTTACCTTAAAAGGAACTAAGTCTTTTACTACTACTACTACTACTACTACTACTACTACTACTACTACTACTACTACTACTACTACTACTACTACTACTACTACTACTACTACTACTACTACTACTACTACTACTACTACTACTACTACTACTACTACTACTACTACTACTACTACTACTACTACTACTACTACTACTACTACTACTACTACTACTACTACTACTACTACTACTACTACTACTACTACTACTACTACTACTACTACTACTACTACTACTACTACTACTACTACTACTACTACTACTACTACTACTACTACTACTACTACTACTACTACTACTACTACTACTACTACTACTACTACTACTACTACTACTACTACTACTACTACTACTACTACTACTACTACTACTACTACTACTACTACTACTACTACTACTACTACTACTACTACTACTACTACTACTACTACTACTACTACTACTACTACTACTACTACTACTACTACTACTACTACTACTACTACTACTACTACTACTACTACTACTACTACTACTACTACTACTGTTTCAACACTTTAATTCCAAATATGAAACAAAGGCACGGTTGGCAACAAATACAAATACAAATACAAATACAAACAAAACAAGAGGAGTTATTTGTTTGGTTATTCTGTGAAGTGCTGTACGACGAAATTGTTGAAGGCATTCTTTGACCCGGTTGCTGCTTTCTCCTGCAATCTGGTGAACGATACTTTGTTTCGTACACAGTCTCCTTCGATTTGACTCATCCACGTTTTCCGTTGCCCCCCAGGAGCGCGTCTGGCATGGGCGTATTGATCGGGCGGGTCCCAATCGAAGGCACTGCGGGCTAATCTTCCTGGTTCCATTCTCTGGATGTGACCGTACCATTTTATCCGTTTGAGCATGATCATCGTGGATAGTTGGGGCATTCGCGATCTTGACATAATTTCATCGTTCGTTGCTTTCTCCAGATATGACACACGTAGAATTCTCCGAAGACAACCACAGTGGAAACTCTCAAGTTTTCTCTCCATTAATTTCGAAAGAGTCCAAGTCTCTGAGCTGTACAGCACGGCTGATAAAACGAGTGCTTTGTACAAATTGCACTTGAGGTGCACGCTGAGCTGCTTGCTCTTCCAGAGATTTTGGAAGTTAGCAAACCGTTGTCTACCTTCTGCAAGTTTGCAATTGACTTCCTGGAGGTCTCCATGCTTGAGGCTGACATATGATCCGAGATACTTGAACGCTTCTATGTTTTCAAACTCGTTTCCGATAACATCTTCTTGTACTTTGCAGGAAAACACGCGTGTGGCAGCTGCTTTAGGTTTGCCACAGTATCTCGATTGGTGAACTTTTCGGCCATTGACTGTTTTGAACTTCCTTTCACACTTGTCACAGGTGAGGCTCGCCTCTAGTTGCTCGAACTTTGACTTGTCGACGACATTCTTTGACGAACCGGCTTTGCAGAATCTTGTTTGGTGCACTTTGCGTCCGGTAACTGTACTGAATTGCCGCTGACAGTTCTGACATCTTAAAGACTCTTGATCAGCCACCGCTGGCCCACTCTCATTTTCTAGCGACTCTAAATCCGCTACTGCAGATTGTTGTTGTGAAGCTACCAACGCTGGCTTAGCCTCCGCTAAGCTTTTCAATCTGAGCTTCCGGCCATCTTGTGTTTCGAACCAGCCCGCTTTCTTTTTCGTTCCCAGCAGCACCTCCGTGCCGATGGTTAGTCGTGACTGGCTAGATGTCTCTGCCAGGAGTCCTAGTTTGCCTTTATGTGTTCCAGTGAGTATCTCCACGTTCTGTTGGATACTAGGCACTGCAACAACATTTGGGTTGTCGCATTTTACGCCCATATTCTTTGTTTTACGCCCATTTTCGGCCATTGACTGTTTTGAACTACTACTACTACTACTACTACTACTACTACTACTACTACTCCTACTACTACTACTACTACTACTACTACTACTACTACTACTACTACTACTACTACTACTACTACTACTACTACTACTACTACTACTACTACTACTACTACTACTACTACTACTACAACTACTACTACTACTGTTTGAACACCTAAATTCCATAAAGAAATAAAGGAACAATGACAATAAGAACAAACAAGTTAATAAAATGCAAATAAGTTTGAGCTTATCTGGGTTTATTTAATCCAAGAAATGCTGTTCGACAAAACTGTTGAAGCGGGATTTAGACTCTCTTTTCGCTTTCTGTCGTAAGGTGATGTAGCTCATGTTGTTCCTTGAGCAATCTTCTTCAAGTTGATCCATCCACGTCTTGCGTTGACCCCCTGGAGCATATCGATGTTTTTCTGTCGGCTCCCAGCTGAAGGCTCGGAGCGCTAG